>NC_035433.2:117522887-117543913 GCF_002127325.2 Helianthus annuus | reverse complement strand
AAATTAATTTGAAAAAAATAGATTCTTACTTAAGTGTAAGAACAACTCAAACGGGTTCTAGAGATATCAACTGGTTGGCTACCCTCCAACACTTGATTTGCTATAAATCCCTTCTACTGTTATAGAAAAAAATAAGGTTATAAACCCCAGAAATTTTCCGCGTAGGAAAATTTAATTTATAACAAATAAAAGTATAAAAATAACACTTTAACATCTAAAGTATCATCTTTTCCTTTTCTCCATCATAAATTTTTAATTGGTTTCTTAAACTTTTTCTTGTTGTAAAGAGTCATAAAAACATACAAAAGCAAGCATGTAAAGTAAATGTCTATATTTAGAGCATTTACATTGGAACCTCTATTCTATATTATATAGAGAAAATAATAGAGGAAACAACAAAAATACCATCACATTGGAATTTCTATAATAGAAAAAAATTAAAGTAAAGTACACCTCTATATTTATAGGGTCACATACATTCAACCCTCAATATTATTATTCTGAGTGTGTAATATCTAATATGATTTTGAAAAGCTTCATTTATACCACAGCCTCACCAATTTTGAAAAGACCCATTTTTAAAAAAAAAGACTCATTTCATCACAACTTGTTTTAATCGAGTTAATCACAGGTTATCCTCTAAATATCTTTTGACATCTATACATAAAATAAATACAAACAAACTAATCATAAGTCCGTCTTTAAACAATTTTTCAAAGTTTACCTACTTGAGCAATTTAGAGATAAATATAAAGCAAATCACCCGTTAGGTAAAAACGGTTGAAATTGCGTTTTTTTTTCAGTAAACCAAACTTTATTAATCACCAAAAGAGGCATACAAACAACAATTAAGCTTCCAAAAAACACACTAAGATACATCCAAAATACTCTTACCCCATTACACATCCAATCACTTTAAAAAATGATCTATACACATACACTAACCAAAGTCTAAACCAGAGAAAGTGGACCAGATTAGCCTCCTTAATGTCTTGCACTATTTTAGTTTGAAAAGCATCGACCCCTTTGAAGATCTTATCATTCATCCTTAACCATAGCCTTCATACTGTCATGAGAAATACAATATAAATCGGCTTTTTTTTCATGGGCGTATCCAGACTAATTCTACATACACAGACCTTCCAACATATTGATTTAGCGAAGATACGTGAAGCGAACAAAAGACAGGAAGAGAAGCTTTTATATTTTTTTATCATACATGTAACCATTTTATAAATAATGCTATACAAAATTACAGGAAGAGAAACTGTTATAGTTATTTTTTTTTATAATATCAATCATAATGTTATACATACCTTGTCGTAGCTTAAACACATTTCTTCAGGCCCAATTTGATGAGATTCTAAAAAACGAAGAAAGATTATCATGAGATACTGTAAAACTGGGGTTTAGGATGTAAACCATAAAAATAACAAATTAATTTAGATGATTAGCCTTGCAGAAAACCCAAATTGGGAAAGTTTACCTGAATCGTTAACGAAAAAAATCAGACTCAGATTGGGTTACTCAAGCGGATATTAATCACTGGAATAAGATCGGGTATCAAACATAAGAGCACACATGAGTTGATTAATGGAACAAAATGGTGAGGAGAAGAATATACATCAGTGAATCGAATAGAGATCAATTTCCCATAGGATCCCATTTAAGATATATAGATATATAGATATAGATAAAGAATGGTGCAAGATATACCTTTCCTTCAACTTCTCATATGATCCCATTCAAGAGTTCCTTGTAGGGGAAGGAGTCCGAAAAAAGCTCATCACCTAAAATTACAAAACACAATTTGAATTAGATATGCAACTCGAGTACAAAAACAATAGTCGAAGAAGACTCGAAACATCCCTAAAATTACAAATAATATAGTCAAAATATCTCATAAAAAACATCAAGATTTCAAAGCGTTTAAAATTTAAAATCAAACACAATAATGGTTTACTTCAAAATTTAAATTTAAAATAATGATTGACTTCAAAATTTAAAATTTAAAATCTGAAAATCAAATCACTAATATCCAATCCCGTAAATCAAGCAAACTTATTAGGAAAGTCTAACTTTTCAAATTTAAATTCAAGTTACAGATTCGAAATTTAAAATTAAACACATTAATGGCAAACTTTCAAATTTAAATTTAAAATAATAATTGACTTCGAAATTGAAAATTTAAAATCAAACACAATAATGGTTTACTTCGAAATTTAAATTTAAAATAATGATTGACTTCAAAATTTAAAATTTAAAATTTAAAATCTGAAAATTTAATCACTAATATCCAATCCCGTAAATCAAGCAAACTTATTAGAAAAGTCTAACTTTTCAAATTTAAATTCAAGTTACAGATTCGAAATTTAAAATCAAACACATTAATGGCAAACTTTCAAATTTAAATTTAAAATAATAATTGACTTCGAAATTGAAAATTTAAAATCAAACACAATAATGGTTTACTTCAAAATTTAAATTTAAAATAATGATTGACTTCAAAATTTAAAATTTAAAATCTGAAAATCAAATCACTAATATCCAATCCCGTAAATCAAGCAAACTTATTAGGAAAGTCTAACCTTGCCAAGCAAAACCAACCGACATAGAAACAAACTCATAAGAGAGGGAAAAAATATAAAACAAACAAAAGGAGGGGTTTTAAAAAACGTAAATGAATTTATTTATAGAAACACTACAAATTTTCCGGAAATTAATACAATACCAAATTTATTAGTAACTAAAAAATACAACCAAAATTAAATGAGCATAAAGTATGAAACCAAACATTATACCGGATAAAAAATAGGAAAAAAAACAATAAAACTAAAATTTTTGATTAACATGTCCGACGAAGTTTAATAGTCCGGCAATGGCATAAAATTTAGGGTTAACCATGAAAAAATAAAAAAAAACAAAACAAAAGAATCATTAATACATATTAATACAATACAAAATTTATTAGTAAAAAACAAAGATTTTCAAATTTCAAAAAATATCATAGTTTGATTTGCCAAAATAAAAAAAAATAAAATAACTTAAAAATTATAGAGATTAGCATAAATGATGAAAACTATCATTATACTGGATCAAAAAACACCAAAAACGATAACATTAAACTTACCTCTTGTGTTTGAAGAAGATTCAGACTCCTGCAATTGCATAAAAATTAGGGTTTATCATGAAAAAAACAAAAAATAAAATAAAAAAATCAGTAAGAGCATCACTCTTTCAAAGATATCAAAAATAGATCCATTAATAAGATTAGATTCGAAAAATTTAAATCATCATCAGCAACACAAAAGTACATAAAAATGATTAAAAAAAGTGCGATTAAGCATTTAAAATACATAACAATCTAATCTAGTTTACATACCTGCAGAATAAGTGGAATGATCTACAAAAAAAGAAGAAGAACAAATTCTGAGAAACTTAAAAATTAATGTGATTGTCGAAAATTATGGAAACTAACACAAATTTTGGAAGCAATTAAAACTTTAATATAAGTTATCTTGATAAATTTGGAAATACGTTACAATTTAGACAACTTTGATAAGTATCCATAATTGATATAAATTTCAAAAATTCAAATTTTGAAATAATCAGTCAAAACAATTTACCTAAATAGTTAAATATTATTCAAACTTAAATTTAAAACCAATAAGGTTAATATATTCATAATATAATCAATATCTAAATGATTGTGAAAAAAAAAATCAATCACAAAAAATACAGAAAAATGATTAAAACGATTAAGCATTTAAAATACATAACAATCTAATCTAGTTTACATACCTGCACAATAAGTGGAATGATCTACAAAAAAAGAAGAAGAACAAATTCTGAGAAACTTTAAAATTAATGTGATTGTCGAAAAGTATGGAAACTAACACAAAATTTGGAAGCAATTAAAACTTTAATATAAGTTATTTTGATAAATTTGGAAATACGTTACAATTTAGACAGTATCCATAATTGATATAAATTTCAAAAATTCAAATTTTGAAATAATCAGTCAAAACAATTTACCTAAAGAACGATAAAGAAGTCTCAAAATAACACTAAATCTATGGAAAACGAACATGCTTGCAATCGATTGGAAGAATGATCAGCTCTCTAAAGGACCTGTTGTCAACAAAGACATCACAATTTTAAGGATTTAAATAGAGAATGATGGATGAAACATTGCTTAAGCTTAAACAATAATTTGTACTATAACCTTTCTGGTATGCCAAATCATCACTCCCAATTGTTGAACTATAATAGTGTCAGCAAACAACGTCACCTCTGACAATTGCTCAAAATCTACTTCAATACATGAATTTAATCGGAAAACCTAAAGATGAACATATGATAGAGAACATCAAACAGGAAGCGACATTATCAAACATGAATCGATATTTGAAGAATTGTTACCTATATGTTGAATCGTTTGGAGAAGACAGTGATGGATCCCATCTTTCAAAAAGCACCAAATCTTGAAAAATATCACAGAAGCACTCAAGAAATGAATATAGGTATTGATGAATGCATAAGTTAGAAATCACTGAAACCCTAAGAAGAGGCGGCGGCTAGGTCTTCCAGACACCGACAACGCCGCAAAAAGAAAATTAAAAACACGGATACATACCTTATACGCCGCATAATAAGGACTGGTTGCTTCTACTCGCGATTGAAGATGAAGAAATCTAGGGTTCAGGAGATTGCAAATAACATATTAAAGATCGATAGATGATATCTAGGGTTTAAGGAAGAAATAGATAGTGTTTAACAATGACAAAGAAAAATCAAAGAGGGAAAAGAAAAATAACATACCTATGTTTTTCGAAGATCAATCGATGAAGAAGGAAGAACCGAATGCAGGAGATGGGTATTAGGGTTTTGGAGTGAAGTGAAGCGTATTAAAGAAGCTAAGGAGGATGGTTTTGGCGGAAAAAGCAAAAAAAAGTGGTCTAAGCAAATGCCACGTGGCAAGTAATGGCTTAAGCTAATGCCATGTGGCTTAAGCTTGTTTTGCTTTATTAGAAGTAGTAGATAAGAGACTTTAATGGACAAAAAAAAAGAGAAAGATGACAGTATGTGCATGCCAAAAGGCTGTTCCACAGCCACCTTTCCCAGCCTGCCCATTGGTTATTTTTATGGGTGTCATCTCCCACCTAAATCACAATTTATAACCATCTCTTTCACTTCCACTTCCCAAACCCTAACCGTATACACACACCAGCCTCTCTCTCGACCTCTCCCTCCTCCCTTTGCAATTCCGGTCACCGAATTCCGGTGACGATGCCGGTTCCGGCTGTTCGTCTCCGACCACACCCACACACCACCACAACACCTTCTTTCTTCACTTACACCCACCTCCACCCTGCAACACGGTGAACAGCCACCACCACCGTCTGGTGGCGGCGGCACACGACGGCGACAAAGACGACAGGGAGAGAGACGGAAAAAAGGGAGCCGTCAAGCTCCAACGAGCTGCGGCGGTGGCGACGGCAGCGCCGCGGTGAGCGGCGGTGGTTCTGGTTTCCCTCGCTCGCTTCGTCTTCGAAGGTTTCGCCGGAGATCGGAATTCTTTTCAGGTTCACGGCACTTTTGTTTTCGGTATATTTCCTATTCTGTTGTTTCAATCCTCTTTGACTTTCGTTTCTACACAAGAAAGTGCAGTAAGAACATGAATGGTGTTCATTCGTAAATTTTGTTCAGTTGATATTATGTTTCTCATTTTTAGTAAGAAGAAGTAAACTGCATAAAAAAAATGGAATGATGGTTTCTTTTTTTTGAGGAACTACTGTTGATGTTTTATTAATTGAAAGTGACAACCTTCTTATGAAATATTGTTTTTATATATATGTACTCACGACAACATTTCTGATATTAGTAGAAATAAACTTTTTAGCTAAATAAATTCGAAGCCCACAATATTTCAAGTATGTAATGAATTATAAACTTCTGACATATAATGAATATACTTCAAAATCGTTATTTCTTTTCCATTTTAGTATTTTATTTATTGAATTATGCTTTTAAAACAAATATACGTTCTTTCACTTTTAGAACCATCAAATTTATAATCTTTTACTAATTTAAAGAGATAAGGAGTTATGGTCCCATCTTTTGCACATGATTAAATAAAGATTATTTTATTCACATACCAAATGGTATTTAGATCAGCAAATTGTAAGCATGTTTATAATACTTTATTTCCATACAAAATTAGTGATTTTAAACAAAATATTAAACTTTAACTTAATTAGTAACAAGATTTTGTGTGGTATTTTAAACATCTAGGTTAACTGTCTCATCCACTCAGAATCCTTTTCCCAATCCTTCTTCGTGCGTTATTACAAGAATTCTCATACGCAACCAATGTGAGTATACTCGTATTTCCCCCTTTTTACTTTTACCACTTTTAGGGTGTAACATGTTTACTTATCAAAAAGTTACACATGAACATTTTGCTTAACACATGAACATTCCTATAACATGCTTGTATACGTGATGGCTTGATACTTTAAACTTGGGTGAATCTTATGTGTTGAACTTATCATTAACTTCGTACGAGCCTAACCGTGACATATGTAGCGCTATAGGATTGACGACCCGCCCGTAGACTTGAGGTTATGTCATGAGCATGTTGCGTCTCTTTTGGTTTGATATGTTAGACACATGCCATATTTAAATGTTTATCTTGAATCACATGCTTGCTATGAGGAAATGATTAAAACTTATCTTTTGTTATATACGTACCAAACTTGTATACTCGCCTTTGCTTTTGCATTGAATTGTATTTTAAACATGTTACAGGTTGATGATGACGATGCTATGAAAAGAAGTAGCGTTGACGCCTAGATACACATATAGACGTTTAGGTTTAATATGTCGTATCAATTTTGCTTATGTTATCATGTATTTCTTTTGAAGTTGTTGTTACTTGAGTTTATGTAATGTTGACAATTGAAAGTCATGAAATGAAATGGGAATTATTTAATTATCGTCACAAATAGTGTTATGATGTCTCGAGCAATCTTCACACTTCGTCTCATCCCGATGTTTCCGCCATTGGTTGGGGTGTGACACCCAACCCAATGAAACCCTAATCCATCCCCTATATAACCCAAGCCTCCTCCAGGCATTTTTCACTTTCTAAAGGCTCTCCATTCACTCTTAAACACTCCAAACCGTAGCTGATTGCAGAAGTTCGAGCAGATTTATACCACTTCACTAAAGTGAGCATAACTCACTCAATTCTTATCCGATTCACTCGATTCTTTTTCCTACTACTTTGTTTTGACCTTAGCTACGTTTCCATGGGTTTTCCCTGGAAAACCAGAGCCTGTAATGTTGCCAAAAGGGCTCCAAAGTGGACTGATTTTTCTGTTCTTGTTTCAAACTTTGATAAACTTGTTTAAACTTGAGGAAACTCATCTCAAACCTATGTCCTTATGCTTATAACCACTTCTATGGTTAGTTAGGCTTAAAAACAAGGTTGAGACATTCAAAATCATAGGAATAAACCTCACAAACTTTCTGTTTTGTTCAAGGGTTTTAACCCACAAGTGATGCTCAAGTTCAAGAATTGATGATTGTGTGATTTAGGATTAGCTTGGGCTAACCTACTTGAAAATCCACACATTGCTTGATGTTTTCTCATAGATTAGTTGTTCATATTCTATTGTTTCTTGTAACTTCATGACCCTCCTTGTTGTTCATAACAACAAGTGTAGTGGTGAACAATAGAGGTACCTAAATGGAAGCTTTGTTCTTCCTACCTCATGAATGAATTCCATGATACTTAGAGGTGCCTAAATGAAGACTTTAATCTTCTACCTCATGCTTGACCTATATAACTATATGAACATTATATAATACTATTATATTATCCAAATAATCGAACCTTTGATGTTGAATTAGTGTTCATATGTCAAGGTACTAGGTTATATCATCTTAGACTTTGATAACTTGTCACGATTCTAATAGAACCTTGTTCCATGAAAACATTTAAACTCCTTGGAGTTTCCTAGTGTCAAGAACAAGTATCATATGTGCTAGATGGCTATTTTCATATGCTTACTTTCATGTCCTTAAGCTTCGAATCCCTAAACCATATGTAAACCCCTCTTAAACTCCAAATCGAACATACTAAACACTCTAATCTCAACAACTCCGTCACATTGGATAATCGGAAAGCATATGAAACTTTGTGAGTATACACGAATCCCCCTTTTTACATTTGCCACTTTTTGGGGTGTAACATGTTTACTTACCAAAACTTACACATGAACATTTTACTTAAATGCACAAACATTCCTATAACATGCTTGTATACGTGATTGCTTGATACTTTAAACTTGGGTTAATAACATCTTGTGTTAGACTTATCATTAACTTCGTACGAGCCTATCCGTGACATATATAGCGCTATAGGATTAACGCACCGCCCGTAGACTTGTGGTTATGTCATGAGCATATTGCGTTTCATCATTGGTTTGATATGTTAGACACATGCCAAATTTAAGGTTTATCTTGTATCACATGCTTGCTATGAGGAATTGTTTAATCATCTTTTTATGCTATGTACGTATCAAACTTGTATACCCGCCTTTGCTTTTGCATTGAACTTTATTTTAAACATGTTACAGGTTGAGATGACAATGATTTGAAATTGAAGTAGTGTTGATGCCTAGATACACATTTAGACGTCTTAGGTCAAATACGTTGTATAAATTTCATATTTGTTGTTGTATTGTTTTCTTGTATTTAACATGTTTTATTTCAAATTTCATGTATTGTAACATTTATTTATGAATGAAATCAATTTATCTTTAATTCTATTGTCACGATTAGCGTTATGTGTAATGAGCAATCTTTCTTCGTCTCACTCCGATGTTTTCGCCATCGGTTGAGGTGTGACATTATCATTTTGTTCTTCTATTTGTGTCTATATATGCATGTATGCAAATTATTATTAACCTACTCACATATTTAATGAAATTCAAACAACACATGTTTTGAAAGTTAAAGTGTCTAATTGTCATCTTATTGTAATAGAAAAAACTAAATGATGCTGACTTACGTTTCAAAATGTTTTTTTAAGTGATTTGTAATGTAACATTTCAATTTTTTTTTGCGAGATTCTTATCTCTATAAAATGATATAAATATATACAATAAACGATAAGAAATGAATAAGATACGTATTTTGACACTACTAAATTCATGTTTCTTTATAACAAACTAATGTAACATTCAATTATATGCTCGACTTTCAATTACACACACGCCCCTTGGAAAGAATCTTTTAAATATTGTGTGCGTTCCTTTTTAACTTAACTTGACCCGTTTGACATATGCACATGGATTGGAAATAATTTACCTTGAGATTGTTTCTCAATATCCTCCTTCTGGTTTGAACTAAAATACATGCATACCACTATAAGTAACTAACTGACGGACTGAGACCCTCACTAATTATAGACAGACTCTGTTAAAGTTAATAACATACATTCATGGATTAGATTTCATAGCTTATGTAGGAGAACAAAGAAAAAGTGGATATATGTGGTAGTATAATCTTATAGCTTATGTAGACTCTAAAAATGTTTCAACCTATAACACATGGTTAAAAGATCCTACTAGAACTCAAAAGCAAGAAGATCATGTCAGGTAAGCCAAGGAGTGACTCGCCTTATGAACCAAACAAGGTGTTACTTTCCAACACTTTGAGGCATAATAAGGCAAGTCATCCTTGGCTACCAAACAAGAACTCTTCTCTTCATGTAAGAACTTCTCTTCAGGTTCTGGTTCTGAGTATATTGATGTGAACAAATAGTAGCAACACTGTCTATTTATAGGCTACGTTAATTGCGTGGCCAACGTAACCACATGATTCTTTCCCTTATCAATTTAGTGTCTAAATTTCTTCCATTATCCGCATCTTTAAGAGAATATATAGTATGAACCTAATTCCTTATGCCTGCATAATGAAAAGAGGATGAAACACTAAGTAAACGAGTCAGGGCCTAAAATTCTTCTATGTGAGTTGACTTAGGCTAGTTGATGCCTTCTTGAAAGCTTAGTAAATTATACTCCTGAAAATCTTTGTTATCCTTTTAAGTCCTGATGTTTACAAGTACATCTCAATTTTAAATGTCACGCTGAAGTTTGACTTTTAGTAGATATATATGCAACATGTCACCCATGCTTTGGAACCAAGTTTTCTGCAGAGTTCTCCATGACTTTCGGATTCCTTTCAAAAAGTCAAAGAATTCTATCATGCTTTTGCATGCAACCCCAACTGGAATATATGCATTTGAAGATCTTCAACACTTGTATTTGGTTTTCTTTATTAATTTATTGGAGTAATGAAATGTTTATTATCTTCTTTTTCCATTTGCTCTTAAGCATGCATTCTGCATAAAAAGTTGCACTTTATTTGTAGACAGCTAGACAGTAGACACCCTATTGTAGTAATTTGATTTCAAGAAAAGAAAACGCAGCATGATGTAAAAGTAATAGCGTTTTATATCTTTTTAGTTAATTAGTTAACCGAACCCTTCTTGTAATTTTTAGTTAGCGTTTTTTATATCTTTTTTAGTTAATTAGTTTAACCGAACCCTTCATGTCAACATTTCTGAATTGTGCTTGTTATTGTGTAGTCTGTTGTTTACTTTTTGTGACTAATAATAAACTCTTTTTTTAATTCCATATGTTCATCATCTTTATCCTTTCAAGAAGTTTGATGATTGCCATAGAAGACATCAAATGACCATATTAATTTTTTTTTTTTTTACATTTGCTTGAAGTATTCCTTTTAAATTCACATATTCAAAATTTAGAAGACATATATTAACGTTAATAAATTTTAATTAATTTAAACTTTCTAACAACTTTAAACCATTAGTTATATTTTCAAAATGTGTAATATATTCAAATATTTATTTTCTATCAGGGTAACGAGCTCAGATAAATACATATCCCAAACTCAACTCCCAGAATCAATATAAAACTATTCTAATCATGGGTCCCATACTCCGAATACCATTTTATTACCCATCCCAAGTTTTTTTAGGATCTGCATATTTGCACACCAATGTGCCTATTGGCACACCAAACCCTAGTTGAATCGGGGTTCACCTACGCTGCGTATAGGTCTATATGCTGCGTATAGAGCTATACGCAGCGTAGGTAAAGCATGGATCTCAGAGCCTGATCGGCAATCATTGCACAGAAAACAAGGGTTTATATACGCTGCGTATAGCTCTATACGCAACGTATATAAACCATCTGAACTTTTGGGGTCATTTTGGTGGGTTTGAAGCATCAGTTTTTCACAAGGTTTATATACGCTGCGTATAGAGCTATACACAGTGTATATAACCTTTCATAATTTTGTTTGGTCATTCGGCATATTTGTGGTATAAATTCTCGCCCGGTTACAGCGTTAACTCGCTTAAAATATACAACGAGTTAAAAATATATAATGTTTTTTTATTATTTAGTCAATGTCGTCGTTAATTTGTTTAGTCGATGTCGTCGAAAAGCGTATAACGTTAAAAATTTGAAAAGCCTATATACGGTTCAAATATATAATATCGTTATCGAGGTTTTGAAATAAATTATTATAGTAAGTCTAGTGCCGTTCGAATAGTATAAACGTTTAAATATTATACCGTTAATTATTTTTAAATACTCGTGTATGGTCCGAATATATTATACCGTGCGGTTCAAATACTATAACGTTAAAATATTATAGCATTAATAAGTTGAAATACCCGGGTACTGTTCGAATATGTTACATCGTTTACATCAAAAGTTTTATATGTACATTTGAAGTTTGATATATACAGCAAAAGTTTGTACATACATACCAAAATTATAAATACTATGTGACTCGCCATCCGGATTAGGGATGGCACTGGGGCGGGTTTGAATAATCTCAACCCCATACCAGATTATAAAAGTTTGTCACATACCTGTCCAAAACCCATCGGGTATCTATTTGTAAGTCCCTCGTGGAGGATGAGGTTAAACCTTAACCTTGTTATATTAACACACTAGCAAGTGCGGAATCCAAGCTAGAGTGCAACCGAGTTGAGACAAGTATAAACACAAGACACACAAGGTTCACCGATTAACACCACTTGTATTAATGCAAATGAAAGGTTCCGGTTACAAGCACAAGGTTTACAAATCAGTATTGCAAACTCTCTAATGTGTGTGTTCTTGACAGAAGTGTCTCTCAAGTGTTTCCAAATGTCTAAACTGAAAAGAACACACTGCATGGGTATATATATACCCAGCACAGCAAGTCTGGTCGAAGGATCAGGAATACTGATCGAAACATCATCTTTCGATCAAACAGCCATCGAATGATCCATATATACCTCGAAGGATGGCATATCCTTCGAGGTCCATTAGTATCCTTCGTGGGATATCTTTCGAGCTCATCGAAGGATAGAAGCAATCCTTCGATGACCCAACCTTCGACACAGACAACTTACAATCATGATCTAACTGTTTGTCCAAGTCAAACCAGGAGGATGGTTGACTTGGTCAAACTTACAAGATTAACAACTGACATCGTTTAATATCGACACGATACAGAATACAGACAAAGTACAGACACAAGTGCACCAACAAACTCCACCTTGGCTGTAGCTTTGTCTCGATCTTGATCATCTTTGATCTTCGTGTCTTCAGGACTCTGATGTCCTTTCAAGTCTTCAATGTCGGAGGATCTTCAAAGTCTTCACGTCTTGAAAGCAGAGAGTGTATCAACAAACTACCCGTATCATGTAGGAAGTGTGTTGACAAACTCCCCCTTAACATAAGCTCCCCCTTGAGTTATACTTGTGAAAGACTTGATCATTATAGCTTGAGATCCTTGTGGTGTTGATGATGGTCCGCGGCAACTCGATCATCTTCATCTTTTGAGTGCCTTCACGTCGTGTCTTCATTCCGAAGCTTGTCATCGACCATGTTCTCCTAGCCTTTAGAATCTGCACATGCAAGAAATCTAAACGCGTAATGAGAACAACTACTTGGAATAGTTAGTATAAACAAATGACACACGAATGACCATGTCACAATCAAACACCGTCCGACAGTTTGAAAGTTTAATAAATTTCTCAATTTTAGATTTAACTTTCAAAACTTGCAAATTTCGACCGTTTATGAAGATTTAGCCAATTCGGTTTTCGTTCAGGTTTCAGGTAACGAAGACTCGAGCTCCAACATCGTACGATCGAAAATAAAGTAGAAATAAAATCTTTTTGGCTTTTATAAAGTTTATATTAAAACACACCTAAAATCTTTTTGGTATTTTTGAATAAATTAAAAGACAACAATTTTAATATCCTTTGAGTGTTATCAAACGACATCACCGCTAATGTCGTGCTGATATACACCAAACGACGAAACTGTTTAAAATAAAACAATAAAAAGTTAAGCAGTAAATAAATATATACAGACATTCTTTTTGCGAGTTTCGAGGGTAAGAGAATCATATCAGTGTACTGTCATGTCAAAACACTCTTGTTGTTCAGTTAGTTAACATTAAGATAAGCATCCTATAACAATTATCGGTATTGTTGTCCACTTAAGCTCAACTTATCAGATGTAATCATGGCGAGGGGATACGTTAAGGTATGATTTATACTTACCGACCGGTGTTCATCCACATCACGACACATTCCCGTATCAAGGTATGCACGAGAATTCATCTTACCGGTGAGTATACCGATTATCATCTGTTTGAGCATATATGATGTGAGATTCTCACTTATTTTGATTTGAAAACAAGCCCTATGTGATATAATCACTTATTTATGAGGAACTTGATTTTCATATGCATGACGGCACAGGAGCAAGTCCGTGAACAGGTCAGTACTTCCGTACAGCAGAGAGACGAACTTGACTCCCGGATAAATGTGATATTATATCACTTATTTGTTTTGGACATGTGATTGTTTATCACTTATTGAGGTCGAATGCAGTATGAGATATGTACACGTATGTATAGTATCATGGAAGATCTAGACTTGCGTCCCCGTTATTTTTCGGTAAAAGATACAACCATGATACCCAGATGATAAGCAGCATAAAGACCGAATATCTCAGAACCTCGGCAATCTATCAAACGAAATTTCGGTACTAAGACCATATGCCAATGAATGGTTCCCACCTGGTCTTCAGTCGATTTAAGTTTATATCACCCTGCACACTTTAAAATGATTGTGAGCCTACCGATACATCTTTATATAGAGCTGCTTATCGTTTTTCATTTAAGGTTTAAAGAGGTTTGGATAGACCACTGATGTACTATCAATTTTTTTGCTCGCCAGGAAACTCATTTTTGTTTTTCTATTGTTTTTGAGTTTTTGAAATTTTTCGATGTTTTTGGATTTTCAGATTTTTGGATTTACTCCCCCTAAAATCAATAAACTAAGATAAATTTAAAACACAAAGGTATTTACAAAAATGATTTTCCGATGTTGGTTTTACTCTTGCTTGACCTTAATGCCGTTTACCAATAATAAAAAGTCAAATCTTGATTTGTCAAATGCTTTGGTAAAAAGGTCGGCACGTTGGTCATCGGTGTGGACCTTAACAACATCGATTAGCCTTTTCTCAAAGCAATCACGTATGAAGTGATATTTGATTTCGATGTGTTTGGTCTTTGAATGCTGCACAGGATTTCTAGTGATCTGTAATGCAGCAGAATTATCAACGTAAATAGGAGTAGTTAGGAATTCAAAACCGTAGTTCCGCAATTGTTGTTGGATCCAAAGAACTTGGGAGCAACAACTTGAGGCAGCAATGTATTCAGCTTCGCATGTTGAAGTAGCCACACAAGTCTGCTTCTTGCACTGCCATTTGACTAGGCGATTTCCTAAAAACTGACATCCAGCCGTTGTGGATTTGCCGTCGATTTTGCATCCGCCATGATCAGAATCACTGAATGCAATCAAGTCAAAGTTATTATCCCTAGGGTACCATAGACCGGTGTCAGGGTAACCCTTCAAATAACGAAAAATCCTTTTTACAGCTGCAAGATGTGAGGCCTTCAGGTTGACTTGATATCTGGCAAGCAGGCACGTTGGGTACATTATGTCTGGCCTTGATGCTGTGAGGTACATAAGAGATCCGATCATTGCGCGGTAGTATGAGGGGCTAACAGCTTCACCCTTCAAGTCTGGAGTAATTCCGTGATTTTGTGGCAGTGGGGTACCAATGGGCGTTGCATCAGACATCTGGAACCGGCTCAAGATGTCACCAACATATTTAGTCTGATGGATGAATATCCCAGACTCAGTTTGTTGCACTTGTAGGCCCAAGAAAAAGGTCATTTCCCCCATAGCACTCATCTCGAATTTATCCTGCATAATGCGCTCGAAATTCCTACACAAGACATCATTAGTAGAACCAAAAATAATATAATCAACATATACCTGTACCAGAAGAAGATCTCCATCTTGTTCTTTGATGAAGAGAGTACAGTCGATAAGACCTCTTCGAAAACCGTTCTCCAGTAGATAGGTAGATAAGGTTGCATACCAAGCTCGCGGTGCTTGATGAAGACCATAGAGAGCTTTGTTGAGCAACCAAACCCGATCGGGATGGATAGGATCTTCAAAACCTGGAGGCTGTTCGACATATACCTCTTCTTCAACCACACCATGTAAGAATGCACTTTTGACGTCCATCTGGTAAACCTTGAATCCTTTGAATGAGGCATAAGCCAGAAAGATCCGAATTGCTTCCAGACGTGCAACAGGTGCATAGACTTCGTTGTAGTCGATCCCTTCTATCTGTCGAAAACCTTGAACGACTAAACGTGCTTTGTTCCGAATAACCACTCCACGGTCGTCTTTCTTGCATTTGAAAACCCATCGAGTGCCAATTTTCTTGTAATTCTCAGGTCTTTTAACAAGCTTCCAAACACCAAGCTTTTGAAATTGCTGCAATTCTTCCTGCATGGCTTCAACCCAAGCACTATCTTTCAACGCTTCTTTCCACGATTTTGGTTCTTCTTGTGACACGTAACACGCGAAGGACCAGTCGTTCTGAAGACCAGATTCTCTTATAGCTGAATACAAACCAGCATTCCGGTTGTTTCTCAGCTGATTACGCGTCTGCACACCGCGATGGACATCTCCTATAATATTCTGCTGGGGGTGGGTATCATGAATCCTCATTTCAGGATTTTCTGACACACGTGCATTGATACCCAAATTGTTAAGATTAAGATCAACAACCAACTCCACACCAGGAATGTGTGTAGAGGTGGATGCATTCCCTTCAGCAGTGTCTATATTCTGCATATGAGGTGTATCAACAGAGGCACCTTGAACAGGAGCAACTGGAGCCGAAGATCCTTCAGCTGCATCATGATATTCATCATCTTCAGAAGATTCATTATAATCAGCAGCATCTTCATAAACCTCATTTTGAACCATATTGTTGACAGACGAAGAAGCTTGTGGGTCAACAACAATAGGTCTAACCAAAGGCGAGACAGCAGCGTTGTCACTTTCCAACAACATCCTAGCCGCTCCTGACTCTTCGTCAAAGGTTGGCAGATTGAAGGAGTCAAATAGTCCATCATAATCGAACATCCACGGATCACCCGGAGCCCTAACAGGACTTGTGTACCTTTGAACCCTCACTTCACTCCATAGCTCAATCTTTTTGGTAGCCAGATTCCAAACACGAAAATTCGGAGTAGCATATCCAAGGAAGAAACCCTCGATAGCTTTAGCTCCAAACTTTCCATCCGGCTCAATCATAGTACATGGAGCACCAAATGGTTCTAGGTAAGAAAGATCCGGTTTCCTTTTCTGAAGGAGTTCGAAGCAAGTTTTGCCATGTCTCTTTACTGTAAGAACTCTGTTTAACGTGTAACATGCAGCCGATACAGCCTCCCCCCAGAATTGAATAGGGAGTTCCGACTCTACTAACATTGTTCTTGCAGTTTCTATAATCGTCCGATTCTTCCTCTCCGCGACACCGTTTTGTTGTGGAGTATAACGAGAACTGTACTTATGAAGAATGCCTTTAGAAGTACAAAACTCATCCATAACTTGATTCTTGAATTCGGTTCCATTGTCGCTTCGGATCCTCTTCACTTTCAACGAATAGAGATTCTCCAACATTGTAAGAAGATCCTTGAGGATGCCAGGAGTTTGACTCTTGTGTGCCATGAAGGATACCCAAGAAAATCTAGAATAATCATCAGTAACAACTAGACAATAAGCATCTCCGAATGTTATCTTGTGTTTCATAGGTCCAAAAAGATCCATATGAAGACGTTCGAGAGGCATGCTGACAGTGTTGATTTTCTTCAAAGGGTGAGACTTCTTTGTTTGCTTCCCCTTTTGGCATGAGACACATATATCTTGTAAATGAAAACTTCTCACAGGCACACCATTCACAAGATTATTTTTCACCAAATGGTTCATCTTTCTCAAGTGAATGTGTCCCATTCTTCTGTGCCAAGATATAGACTCCTTTTCCGTGGCTTTTGAGACAAAGCAAGTGACTTGTGCAGATGTTGTAATCGCTTGGCTCATGTCGAGAATATAAAGATCATTAACTCTCGGAGCCGATAAGAGAATCCATTCTTGTGGAATTTTGAATCCAGGTTTCAGCACATAGCAGCCAGCATCATCAAAATGCACTGAGAATTTTTTATCGCAGATTTGCGACACACTGAGAAGATTATGATCAATTTGCTTAACATAATTGATCTTATCGAAGCACACAAAACCATTTGATATACTTCCCTCTCCAGTGATGAATCCGCCTTTGTCTCCCGCAAATGCGACATACCCTCCTCTAATGTTTCTCACGTCGTATAGGAGCCGTAAGTCGCCAGTCATGTGCCTGGATGCTCCACTATCAACAATCCAGTGACTATTAATAGTTCCTCCTAGAACACCCTGCACATGTCATTTAAAAACATCAGTTGAGAATGGGGACCCAAGCCTTAGTGGTCTTGGGTCGTCCCTGAGCATCACGAAACGTGATATCAATCTCTTGATGGTTTTCAAGAACAACTGCTCCCCCTGAATTGTCACCCGCCTTAGGTAACCAAGTTTGTTTTTGCCTACCAGTTTGAGTATTGTAAACAATTTTTGAAGATTCTGGTTTTACAGGTTGTGACACACTTGGTTCCCTTTGAACTGTTTTAACTTCAGATTTCAAAGCTTTTTCAACAGTTTTCATGTTCTTACGTCGTTGTTTAGTTTCTTGTTCTTTTACAGTTCGTTTATCATGTTTAGGTGAAACTGACCGACGCTGAGGATGAACTGTTTCAGGTGGAGCTTTCTCAACAAATTTATTCTTTGGAGCATTTGGGCAGTTTTTGATGATGTGCCCAATTTCTCCACATTTAAAACATGTTCTCCTTTCAACAAATTTAGGAGAACTTGATTGACCACAAGATGTCGAACTCGTGGAACCTGAGGTACTAGCCTGTTCATCACACCCATTTGTGCGTTGAGTGTAATTGTTATCAATGTTACGTTTTAAGATCGTGACCTGTTGTACAAAATCTGTATTTGATTTATTCTCAAAAGTCTCAATCTTATCAGTACCTGTGGATGCCACGAATTTGACACTTTTTGCTTTCTTTTGAAATCGAGCTCCTTTTGTTTCAGATTTCATCTGAGAGACCTTATGCTTTTGAGCTCGTTTGACTGGTTGTTTACCATTAGAAGCACTAGGTTGTTGAGTGGTTGAAGATTTTTGATTACCAAACTGTTTTCTAATCTCAGCCTTAGGAATTGGATCACATTGTGTCACAACAATTCCCGGAAGTGTTTTTCCCAAAAATTTGTTTGTGTTGTCTTCAAAGACTTTATCAATCAAAGATTGATTTACATTTTTAATTGGGAAAATGTGATCTGAGTAGATTTTATTATCTCCAACCAATGTATACAACACATTACTGCTATTAACAGTAGACACACATGTCTTATCAACTTTGACAGAATCAATCACTTGTTTCATAACAGATGAGGCATCAGGAGTATCAGGATCACAAAGAATGTGATTCTCTCGTGGAATAACTACTCCTTTCATCTTGTTAAGTGATTTATCCTGATCACTTACATCCATTTCTGATTCATCATCCGATGTCTCATAGTCCTCGATAATTGGAGGACTTTGTTTCATGGATGATGAAGTTTCTTGTTGCTTAGAGAATGTGTTTGAAGAATTGTCCGGTTTGAACCCTAGGCCAGTAGCAAATTCCTCAACATCAAGAGGCACACTGGGTTCATACCGAGGCATTTCCTCCTCATCAGGCATCTTGGTATAATTATTCATCAAAGGGGGCGGACATTTCTTATACCCTATGCCTTTCTGATTTCCCTTCGGTTGTTGAACATCGATGATGTGATCAAGCACAAATTGGGAGTTAGAATAACTCTCCAATTTTTGTTTGATCGCATCATGCTTGCATTGGGCAATGGCTAATTGCTTCTTAGTTTCTTCCACAATGTTAATGTATTCATTTATACTTACTTGCTTGTGGTAAACTACTTTGTTCACTTCGGACACATTTTTCTTTAATGTTTCAATTACTGATTTAAAATCTTTTTCGTTCCGAGTTAAAGCCATATTTGCCTCTTTGCATTTGGAAAGTTCAATAACCAAATTTTGATTATGACTATGAAGCTTTTCTAGTTCAAGCTTCATTTCAGCACATGATTCACAAACACTAGGAGCAGGAGGTTCAGAATTTACCGGACTCGAAGAGGCTGACACATTTGTCATAAAAGCAGTTTGAAAAGAAAAAGATCCGTCTTCAGAAAAGAACTTTTCCATTTCCCTGGATGTAGTAGCAGCCTTCTTGATCAGAATGGATTTCTGACATATGAGATCATCAGCTTCATTCAATAAATCCTCAACACCAGAACCTGCTTCCTCCTTCACATCAGACTCTGACTCTGATTGATTATCCCCAGAAACAGAGCCTTCTTCATCAGAACTTCCAGAATAACCAGAACTGTCATCACTTTCAGAGGACTCTTCTTTATGATCATGCTTGATGTGATTGATGATCTTTGCATAACAAGCTGTTCCACTTCCTTGATCACCTTCACCAAACTGCACAGACCAGTCACATCCCTCATCAGCTTGAACAGCCAAAGCCCGATTGGGATTTGAAGTTCCAGGCTGGCCCTGATTGTTATTAATTGCCACAATCCTCCTTTCACGGTTTTCTTGCTGGGCATTCACATTTGTAGTACTCGTCTGGTTTCTGAAAGGGTTGTGATTGCCTTGTTTTGTTGGTCGAGTGCACTCACGTTTGAAGTGCCCTTTATTACCACAATTGAAGCATGTAACGGCATTAATATCAAACCCATACTTCGTATCTTTCTTTCCTTCCAACGAAGTTCTTCCAGTTCGAGCCATGAAATCTTTTGCCCTTCTCACTGCACTAGCGAAAGCCCATTTGATATCCATCAACTCCATTTCTTCCTTGTCGATCTGTTGATAATCTTCATTGGTCATGTTGATGTTTCCAAGCTGACCTGCTACCAAACCACAGTAAGCACTGACCATTGTATTGATAATTTCCATATGCTCCTTAGCAACTTCAATGCTGAGGTGTGAAAGGTTTGAATTATCGACTCGGACTGTGTTAGAGTTTTGAGGTTGAGGATTGTTTGTATAGTGAGCCTGCTGTTGTTGTTGTGGTGGTTGGACTTGTGGCTGTGTTGGGACGGGAATGTAAGACCTCGGATCAAAAGCCGGAGCAGCAGTTGATTGAGGAAACGGAAGAGAACTTGTGTTGGACACAAATGCAGTTTGCAGTTTAGGTTGCTGAGCTGCAGCGGATCTTGCCAAAACATCGAAGCCTGGAAGGTACATTTCTGTATTCTGAGGAGCGGGAGCTTGCTTTGCCTTCCTGATTTCTTCATCATTTTTATGTTCCAGCTTCTGAATGAACTCATAGATGTTAACCGTGTCTAGAGTTCCAGTATGCTTCAACAACTCAATAAAAGAACTCCA